>NC_088340.1:24495000-24497500 GCF_036884655.1 Musa acuminata AAA Group
ATTAAAAATGCCTTATATGATATCGTGCCTAATAAATTTATTTTTTGAAACTATGCATGATGATGATGAGTTTTGGGTAATTTATAATTTATTGATTTTGATGATTTCCATGATGATCTTTTGCGATTTATAGATTATCAATTTTTACCGTGATGAAAGTTGCTTTTAAAAATGATGCACGACTTTTGTATGCAAACTAAGCATGAAAAGATAGATTCACCTAAAAAGAAAAATGCATGACTACAACAAATAACAAAATGATTTTTTTTGAAAATACCTTATGCCCAATGAAACCATCATTGATGAATATGCTTTATATTTAATAGTTTCTTTGGCTTACATGCATAAACGTTTTGAAAAGTTTGTATCATACTTGATGATTGTTATACATGATGATTTATTGGTCTTGAAGTTATTCAATTTTGATTAAATGAAATCATGTTTGACTTGAAGTAATGAGTTGAAATAATTTTTTTTTGAATTATTTGTTGCACTTTTTTTATCTTGATGATTTTCTATCTTTCCGTTTTAGATGCATGGATTTGAAAAAAAAAAAGGACATGCATGTATGGAATCAATCAATAAGTTGAAACAAAAGGAGGAAAGAATTTTTTATTAAAAAATTTCTTTTTCTCTATCTTATTGATTTCTACCTAAGAGACCAATAAAATTATTTATGCCATTTTGAATCTCTTGAAAGAAATGTTGAGATTTTGATGATTTGGACAATTTGAATTTGAATGAGTTTTATCCAAAATCATGATCTTGATTCCGTGATATTTACAAATTAAGATTTATTATGAATCAAGATTTTTTCATTAATCGATCTCCTAAGATTTTCTTTTGATTATTTATGAATAGGTTTTTCAAAAAGAAATCATGCCTTTTGGTATTCACATGTTCTAATCTTTCATGATATGATTTTTATGCAATTCCTTGTATTCATGAAATGTTTATCGCATCACCCAATTACTTTCTTCTTAATATTCCTTATGTGGTGATATAAAATTATGCATGAAATACTCTTGATATTATTTTGATGCATACAAATGAAAAGTTATGATCATGAATGGTAGGATGAAATTTGACAAGTTAATACCATGATGATTTGAAACATTTATGATTTGAAATTATGCATGCAATTGTTTTTTATTGTGATGATATATGTATATAATGTGTATCATGAATACTTTATTATCATACATGAAAATAGTGATAAACATTTTGAAAATAAATGTTTGTATCATGTTAGATGATTTTACATTTTGTGCATTATGAGTTATAGTGATGATTGAAATAATATGAATGATGATTTGGAATCATGCATATAATGATGAGTTTATATGTTTTAAAAATATATATGATGATTTGGTATTATGTATGCAATACTTTAACATATGATAATGATGCACGCAATGATGAAATATTCATGATAAAATTATTATTTTGATATTCATGACTTGAATCTTCCTTTCCTTTTGCCAATGACAAAGGGGGAGAAAGAGTTGCTAATGTGCTAACTTGAATTGATGTAAAGAGTTATCTCAAAAAGAAATTAGCTAGCTTGCACAAGTCAAGAAAATGCAAAAACTTGTAAATCTTTAAATTTGCTAGCTTGTATGTAGTAAAACTTACATATCGTAAAAATTGCTAGCTTGTAGAGAAGCAAACAGTTGCTATCTCAAGAAAAGCAAAAATGCTAAAATTGTAAATCTTTAATTGCTATATTGCATGATGATAAAACTTGATATTATACTTTTTTCATACAATGTATTGAACTTTTTATCTCTAAACACTTGATATTTGGAATATTTTAAAATGTGATCTTGATAAGAATATTTCAAGTTGTTTTTTGTGCTATATCTTTTCAAATGAATCATTAGCCTTGATATCATATATTTCATAATATAGAAATAACAAGATTTCTTTGCCTTGTATGCCTTATGTGATGATTGTACATCAATTTGCTTTATTATGAATTATATGAATCTTGATCGTGAACTTATTAAGAAGAATTTTAATAAACCATGAATCATATCTTTGGTATTCATGAATTGATCCTTATTGATATATTTCATGAATTCTTTGCATATTTAGTTTGTTGAATGGTTGAAATTTTTAGCCATTGAATCCTCCCTTTCTTTTTGACTTTGATAAAGGGGGAGAAGGTTTTGCTAGCTTCTGCATTGAAAATGAAAGTAAACTTCCTAGTATGCTAAGGAAGTAAAACTTGCAAGCTTGCACTTCTCAAAAAGAGAAGAAAGATCTTGCCTATCGAAAGAAGCAAAAAGTGCAAAACTTAGAAAACTTGCAACAAAATTGCTCTTGCCATGCTTTGTATCAAAAATAGGTTGATATCCTTAAAAGCATCGCATTAAATTTTTTAGTATATCGCAATGTATCACATGTATCGCAAATTGAAATTTTTGAGACTATTATCATATCATGTTTAACAATTGATATCTTTCATTGATATGATAAATTATCATCTCATGATGTA